>NC_135511.1:2264099-2294099 GCF_051989575.1 Stigmatopora nigra | reverse complement strand
AGAGAGAGAGAGAGACAGAGATGTAGAGAGAGAGAGAGACAGAGATGTAGAGAGAGAGAGACAGAGATGTAGAGAGAGAGAGACAGAGATGTAGAGAGAGAGAGAGAGAGAGACAGAGATGTAGAGAGAGAGAGACAGAGATGTAGAGAGAGAGAGACAGAGATGTAGAGAGAGAGAGAGAGAGAGAGAGAGAGAGAGAGACAGAGATGTAGAGAGAGACAGAGATGTAGAGAGAGAGAGACAGAGATGTAGAGAGAGAGAGACAGAGATGTAGAGAGAGAGAGAGAGAGAGAGAGAGACAGAGATGTAGAGAGAGAGAGACAGAGATGTAGAGAGAGAGAGACAGAGATGTAGAGAGAGAGAGACAGAGATGTAGAGAGAGAGAGACAGAGATGTAGAGAGAGAGAGAGAGAGAGAGAGAGACAGAGATGTAGAGAGAGACAGAGATGTAGAGAGAGAGAGAGACAGAGATGTAGAGAGAGACAGAGATGTAGAGAGAGAGAGACAGAGATGTAGAGAGAGAGAGAGAGAGAGAGAGACAGAGATGTAGAGAGAGAGAGAGAGAGAGACAGAGATGTAGAGAGAGAGAGAGACAGAGATGTAGAGAGAGAGAGAGAGAGAGATGTAGAGAGAGAGACAGAGATGTAGAGAGAGAGATGTAGAGAGAGAGACAGAGATGTAGAGAGAGAGAGAGAGAGACAGAGATGTAGAGAGAGAGAGAGACAGAGATGTAGAGAGAGAGAGAGACAGAGATGTAGAGAGAGAAACAGAGATGTAGAGAGAGAGAGAGACAGAGATGTAGAGAGAGAGAGAGAGACAGAGATGTAGAGAGAGAGACAGAGATGTAGAGAGAGAGAGAGACAGAGATGTAGAGAGAGAGAGAGAGTGAGAGACAGAGATGTAGAGAGAGAGAGAGAGAGACAGAGATGTAGAGAGAGAGAGAGAGAGACAGAGATGTAGAGAGAGAGAGAGAGACAGAGATGTAGAGAGAGAGAGAGAGAGAGAGACAGAGATGTAGAGAGAGAGAGAGACAGATAGTTTATAATGTTATGATATATTAGTGACACATTTTGGGTCCTTTATTAAACACTGAAATTTATATTAGGAAATTCCTAGTGAAAGGTTATTTTTCCTCAATTTTAATTGTGGTAATAGTGAGACCAGAAAATGGCTCTTATTTTAAATATAACCACCTTCTTCGGCGCGGATAGGAATTCAATAGGAATTCCGCTGGGGCAATTTAACTATGTTCACATAGCTAATTTAGCAATATGAGAGTGATTTGTGATTCAGATTTAAGTATTAAGAATCATCCAAATTATTAAATGAAGACAATGCAGAAATGGCATTCATCCAAATCATTAATGATATCAAACGAGAAGTTTACAATGCAGAAATGGCATTCATCCAAATCATTAATGATATCAAACGAGAAGTTTACAATGCAGAAATGGCATTGATCCAAATTATTAAATTGTACCTGACAAGTTTAGATAAAATAATTAATTTAGGATAAGCATGATTTCTATAGGATGGAATAAGGTGAATCATGTTTAGTGCACGAAACATGATTCATTGTTTTTCCCATCACTAGATGAAATATGCTTTAGTGTGAGTCATATTAATGACTATTAACCTAGTTCTTTTGAGAATGACTAGTGCTGATAGGACAGAAAAAGGTGGTTCGCTGCCAATAAGCCCTTTTCAGGGATGGCGCTCTCCACTAGTGACAAAAAAAATTGCAGACCACTGATGTCTGATGATGAATGAGTGTGAGCGTGAATGGTTGTTTGTCTTTTTGTGTTTTTGATTGGCCATCCACCAAGATATAATTGATCCGTTAGATATCAAGGTGGAAAAGGATTTAGCAAATTGGAATCAATTTCTGAAACCGCCAATAAGCCCTTTTCTGGGATGGCAGCGAAGGATTTGGAAATTTGGAATTGATTTCTGAAATTGCCAATAAGCCCTTTTCAGGGATGGCGACGACAAATTATGGAAAAAATATTCTGTCAAATGAAATTTTGAATGAAAAAAGCAGTACTCCAAATGTGACACTTGAAGTGGAGGAATAAATCTGCTATGCGAAATTTGGGAGCACTGAGAAAAACAAAAAACAAAGACACGTATGTGAAATTCCAAAGTACCATAGATTTTTAGTGATAATGGCATGCAAATTGTGTTAACAGATTAATTGACTGAATTGACAAAATGACTAATCTGGCTATATGCGTAAAAGAAAAAACTTTAAAGAAATGGATTGAATTTGGGTTAGCAGAAGGAGACTGTGCTTCTCAACAGGAAACATGGAGAAGACGCACGAGCAACCCAAGATGAGAACGTCCGTACAAATGTTGCTGACCAAACAGCAAACATGAAAATAGCTGAAAAGGAGGATGCAGATCCACCTTTGTACTGTAAGGAGGTTCTCTCAGTTGAAACGTTTGAGGAGACAGGTAAGATAAGCTTATTGACGTGATCAGACGTAATGGAAAGCATCCAATATTGATTGGAAAGATTATTGCTCGAGGAGCAATGCCATAAACCATAAGGAACTTTTTAAATTGGTTTTATTGTCTCCATAAAAAGTGAAAGCGTTTCAATTGAGAACAAACCTTCTTACAGATTTTTAAAGTAAACAATTAGAGAGAAAAGAGAGACTACAATGGATAGATATGTAACTAAATTTCAATTTTAGGCCTGACTATTGGAAATTGTTGATTAAGAAAGTTTTAAAGGAGATGATTGGCAAACTCCAAAGACAATGGAATGTTACATTTGATAAAAAAGACTACTAGTTTGGGATATTTTGAATTTCAAATAATTGAGTTTAATATGCAACGCGATACACATTGTTAATTGAATTGGGATTTGAGTAGTATGCAATTTATAAGTAATGAATTTTAATTGCCCTAAAGGACAATTATGCTAGAAAATATCAACCCTGATAAACAAGGGGTGGTTACAGTTTAGTGGGTTCAATTCTTTTCAGAATTATAAATGTTTACATTTGTTTCTGGATATTAATTGATGTGAATGTAACTGTTGCAGAAAGCGGGAAAGCTGTTTTCCTGAGGAGAAAGCAGCCTGGTTTGCTCTTTGTATTTTTCCTATTTTTAGCATGATTAGTTAATTTGTGTAATTGCAGGAAAGGAAAAATCAAATATAGTTTTTGATGTTAACATGGAAGCAGTGATCAAAATAGAATAACAGCTAGTATATCTACTTTTGAGTGATAAGATATTTAGATTTTCGCAAACAAAGTGATTGAATAAGTAAGATTGTTGTGATTTTTGTTCGTTTGAGAATTAAGCCCAACCAAGTGGCTGTATGCAGGTGTTGAGCACGCGCTAAAGACGACAGCAGCTAAAGCAGCAGCGCAAACACTTACTGCACAGTATTCACAACAACAAAAACCAAGTCAAAAACAGTATTAATTGATATGCAAAACATTGCATCACATAAGGTAGAGATGCATCTATACAGAAAGAACAGTCTGCAGAAGACCTGTACACAGCTAAAGGCCTAGCGTGCCTACCAAAAATTATTCCAAAATTGAGCCATGGATTGAACCATGTCTCAACAGGAGGGATGATGGACATGGTACAGTGTGTGTTCCATGTCCCAGAGGTCTAAATACCTACTTTTAAATTTTTTGTAGGAACTGTTTGATTTGTTGCAGACATGGTGTGCAGGGTAACTCCAGGCCCAAACGAGGACAACGTCCAAAAGAGTGTGGGACTGGTAGAGCAAACAAATGTTCATGGAAGACCATTCCAACATCCTCTATGGGAAGGTGAAACATGACAAAAGGCTAAGGGCAAGGCAGACCTAATCACAGAATGGATGGTAACATGTTTGGAGAAACTTGTCCAAAGAACAGGCAAGCTACCGTGATCCCCTTTTGTCTACTTTGCAGGAGGTGGTGAAGCCAGGTGACTGGATGCTGATCCGAGTCATAAAAAGGAAGTCCTGGTTCTCTCCATGATGTGAAGACCCATTCGTGGCCCAACTCACCAACCTCCACTGCTGTAAAGATTGTTAAAATGTCAAAGTGGATTCACCAATGCCAGGTCAAGGTAGTTCGAGACACAGGTGACTGAGTAGACTGGAAGTTGGACGGTATCAAAACCCTTGTCCGTAAAACACTCATCAGTCTACTCACCTGCCACAAGCACCCCTCACTTAACCTTGAACTGCCATGGACTTTGCACCTCTACACATTGGCCACAGTGAAAGCTGTTGCCACTAACATCACAGTGACTGCACTGTCAGTGACTGCCTGGGCGTGTCTGAACGCCCCGCCCACTGAGACTCGAGTGGGAAAACAAGATGGTGACATACTCCTATCACAGAGGAGAGTGAATTGGTATGAAAAGAACAATCTGGAGAACTACTATGAAGAAGATGTGTGGTATCCTGACTTCCTGAATTCACTGGGTCTAGACGTCGCGCTTAAATCTGCAGTGAGGCAGATGAGATGCATTCCTTTTAAGGGTAATGAACATAACAGTAAGCGATAAGGGACCAAAATCAGTGCAATTCAAACCACATGATTCAATCTGGGGTGGTGGTGTTCCGTCGTGACTACAAGTGGTCCACCCCCCAGAAAATCATACTGTCGCAACTTTGCCAAATCCGAGGTATAGCCGATGATTTAAAAGCCCCAAGGGAAATGGAGTTGCAGGAGGATGGAGCCAAGGATGGAGATGCGTGTGCCATGATGGGAGAACACTGCTGCACCTTCATCCCAGATGAAACCAATACATGACTTGGGCTATAGCTGAAGCTTTGGCCAACACGGGTCGTGGTTCTCGATTCTGTTTAAATTTGCAACTCCCTCACTTGCGATTTTGTTACGATTCTGTATTTTCTATGTATGAAAGTTATGATTCGAAATACTATCTACCACATGCTGGTAACTTACAATGACATACAGTATAACCGCGTGGCAAATCATAATGGAGATTCTTCCACTCTTTCAAAGTGTGACGAGTCTCGGTATGTCGAGTGCTTCGGGTTATTGTACTTGTTTTGACTTAAAAATTGTGTCCGCTCATAAAGAGGCACGCAGACGGATTTTTCTCGGATAACCCTAAAATTACCTCAAGTTTTTGCCTCTGCCTTGACAAGTGATTTTATTGTTTTCCATACCCCTTGATAAATAATGCTGATGATATTTGTATTCTAGAATCTGGATAGGAGGGATATAAATTTATGTATTTCATGAAAATTCTTTCAAAGTAACTATAGGGGGGAAATGTGAAGTATAGAATGTATTCTTTATACTTTTATGCTGTATAGTCACTAGGATAGAATTTTGCAGAGCCTAGTGGTAAGTTTCCTTCATAACACCTATGAGTTAGGGGCACGTCATTTACTAAGACACGCCCATTTCTTTGTGTCACTTCGTCCCGCCTTAAGTTTGTACCTAGGTCACATGACCCTTTGTTAATAAAAGGGGCTACTCTGTTGGAGGTAGCCAGGGATTGGAACTGGTCAGGCAAGGAGATGGACTCATCTCCAAGCGCTGGCTCCTCCCGACCCCTCCCTCAGCAGATGTCTTTGAAAATCTCATCAAGCCGACTCTGCGTGTGCTTCCTCTGCTCCGATATTATTGAATGTACATGGTCTTAAACCTGACATACCCTCTCATATTTTTCTATTATTTCACGCTTAATATTGATTGTCCACGTTCGCCTTTTCTTTGCACAACTCTTCATTTCACCGGTTTGCTTTGGATCCATTGTTGTTCACTTTGTATTATACATTGAATAACAAGGAAAAAAACACGGGAAAATGCAACGCTCCGCCCAGTAATCGTAGATATATTTTATACACGAAAGTGATGCAGCAAAAAAGACAGTGTGCTACAATGATAAACAGCCGCTCATGTCTTGGCCACCCGGTTTTCTCGCATCTCAATTTTTTTGTCGTATCTAGGAGATAATTATTTGCTCTAAATGTTACTTGTATCTCGAAATGCTCGTATGCCGAGGTACCACTGTACCTGCACTGCCCATTCAGCCCCACGGCTTAACAGAACCACTACCAAATTTTACTGTGGGTACTGTGTTACTGTGCTTGTCTCCGAATGTTGTTATTCTGCCATGCATGCTACCCTGTTATGCCCAAATAACTCAATTTTACTTTTTTCAGTCCACAGCACCTCATTCCAAAATGAATATGGCTTGTCCAAATGTGGTTCATCATACAAACGACAGTTTGTTGCACGTGCGTAGAAAAGGCTTCTGACACATTACTTTTCCATACAGCATCTCCTTGTGTGAAGTGCGCTGAATAGTCAAGTGATGCACAGGAGTATCATGTTGTAGGTCTTTGAAGCTAGTCTGTGGGTTGAGTTGACTGTTCTCATACTCCTTCGCCTCTGCTTATCTGAGATTATTCTTGGCCTGCCACTACGGGCCTTAATTAAAACTGGGCCTATGGTCTTCCATTTCCTCACTGTGTTTCTCACAATGGAAACTGGCAGCTGAAATCTCTGAGGTAGCTTTCTGTATTTTTCTTTCCTAAACCATGATGTAGAACAATATTTGAGTTTAGGTGATTTGACAGTTGAGAGAACAACTCACAAATGGCCAGCTCAAATACCCTTTCTCATGATTGGCTTCACCTGTGTATGTATGTCAAGGGTCAATGAGCTTACCAAACAAATTTTGTGTTCCAATAATTTGTGCTTAAGGTATTTAAATCAACAAGTATTTATGCACTGGTATGTTTAAGTAATTATTTCACACTTTCTGTAAATCCTATAAACTTCATTTCATGACAGTTTAAGCCCAGATGGGTTCTCAGTTTGAATGTTGCATACTAGCGTGGGTTTTCTCTGAGTACTCGTTTTCTCTCACATCCCTTAAACATGCATGGTAGGTTGGTTAAACACTGAACCAGGGGTGGCCAACTCCTGTCCTCGAGAGCCCCTATTCGGTCTGTTTTCTCCCTCCACAACACACCTGAATCAAATGATCTGGAGGAGTATCAAGCTTCTTGACAGGTTGCTGATAAGCTGATCATTTGGTTTGGGTGTAGTAGAGGTGGGAGATATGGAAAAAGACTGGATAGGGGCTCTCGAGGACCGGAGTGGGCCACCACTGCTCTAAACTCCCACTGGGTATAAGTGTTAATGTGAATGGTTGTCTCTTAGTGCCCTGTGATTGGCACCAGTCTAGAATTTGCGGAATGCAGTTTGCACGAGACTTCCAAGTATCTTGATAACTGCAGCTAGATTGTTTATAAACATATATTTTGTTTTGGTGGAAGCCATTCTCAGCAAAAGGAAAAATATTTCACAAAACAACCCTGAAAGTTACTCAGAAAACTAAGTTTTAAAAATCAAACAATTGAGAAATACAGTTTTTAAAATAAAACTTTTTTTGCTATGTGAATGCAATACCGTAAAAAAATCGGACATCACCAGGGAAAAGTTTGTAAAATGACAATAAAAGGATTCGATTCAATTCAATTCATTGAAATGTAACCCGTTGTATTGTCGTCGAGCATGCCAGAAATCTACTAAAGAAGAAGAACGGGGGTGTGGCCTCGTGACGAAAGAGGAAGTATATACACGTGTTTTGTTTGTCGGCGTGCAGGTAGGTTTGTGTGGATGTCTTATTTTAGTCTTAGTTGCCGTCTTTGCTTCGGGTAGTGAGCGACCGGTAGTACTTACTAGTGCAAAAATGTCGTTTAGCTCGCTGTACTTTTTACATGAAAGAAAAAACAGCACACAATAGGAACACACGTTGGTGTGCTAAGGAGACAATTAGAAGTCACCTAAATTGTTTCAGCGTCAATCTGTATTTTCTGCATGACGCTTTCTCTCTCTCTTTTTTTTTTTTAGAACTCACACGTGTTAATAGATGTCAAAAGTGACGGCGTGCCTTAATTCGGCCCCAAATTTGTATCGCCACGTGATTTTGCGATGATGCCTTCTTCGGATGATCAACTGTGCATCAACATCACCTCCGGGTCAATTTTACGGGTGAGTTATTTAAATTATTGTCTCCTTTTCCTTACTCGAGCCTGATAATAAATGGAATACCGGCATTTGTCCCTGAAAAGGTGCCAAACAAGAAGCGGACGCACTCTAAGGAGCCCCGGAAGGATGTAAAAAAGGCCAGGACGCAAAAGACAGAACACTTGGCCCCGCCACCTTCCAGCATGCAGGTATGTGACGGGAATAGGTCACCTACCCTCTGTTTTTCTCTGACGGCCCACTGTTTTGGTCAGACGGACAAATGGAAGACTGTCAAGACTTCGTCGCTGTTCAAACACAACCCGGACATACCCCTCGTGCAAAGGTGAGCCACTTAGTCTCATTGGTCCTCACTATGTCACAAGTCTTTTTATTCGCTAAGGCCCGAAGTTTGTCCAGTGAAAGAGAAGATTTTTACTGAGGAAGCTTTCTCGGACCTGAACCTTCATCCTCATTTGGTAACGCACTCACCGACACGATGCATTACCGCGTCGGTCTGAATGGTTGTTTCCATCCAACAGGTGGCAACGCTCAACAAAGTCTTCAACATTTCCACGTTGACCAGGTTACTTAAAACAAGGAGTGAACAATTGCAATTTTCTGGCTAATTACCAATTTTTGGAAAATCCAACTTGTCTGGAGTTTTGCTGATTCCAATTATTTTCATGAATAGCATGTGCTTTTAACCAAAGGTCAATTGATATGTTGGACTAATGAATGGGAATTTTTCTAGATTGGCCATCGGCTGATGAATGGCTAATATAGTAAGATCACTGTTGTGTTCACTTTTTGGGCCCTGTTGTGTTCACTTTTTGGGCCCTGATCTAATCAATTTTCGATTCTGCACCATCTAGTGCAGGGGTGGGCAAACTTTTCGGCCCGGGGGCCACATTGACTTATAAAATTTGACAGATGGGCCGGTTCAGCACAAGATATGATACATATAAAAGAACTGTATCCGTTAACAGTACATATGAAACATAAACAGAAAAAAGGACTAAAATATTAACATACTCATCACTCATCATTAAAGTATAAAGTACAAAGTAAAGTAAAAAGCAATGTATTAAGAAATATTAAAATGTAATTTAAAAAAAGATAGAGGGGCTGTAAAACACGAAAAACAAATAAGAGTGGACAGAGCCAATGCCACTGGCTTCCGCGTGACGGCGCCATCTTGGTTGGAAAAAAAACAAAAACATTATTTGATCAAGGCCTTGTGGGCCGTAGTTTGCTCATGTCTGATCTAGTGTGTAGTATTACCAAAGAAGAAAAAATCCTAATGACATTTACATAATGTTAATACTCTTTCGCAATCACACTGATCTAAAAAAAAGTTTATCAGCCAACAAAATTGGCTCTAAACATTGGCATTTGCCTTAATTTTCTTATTTAGAAAATGGAACTGGCATCAGCTTTTGACGTTCCAATATAAGTCCACCTGTTTAATTTTTTTAGCCCCCATCGGTGGTGATAGATGTCCATGATCCATCAAATAACTGAATTAAAAAATAAACCGTAAAAGAATATATTTTATTATCAAGAACATTTCCTGGTGAACTGTAGTTGTGCAAAATCAATGACAGCAGATGCAAATGTTAAATAGATTAAAAAATGAATTAACACGACACTTCCTATTGAGTGTGTAGTAATGCAACATTGCCCACGGATAAAACATTTCTGTAATGATCCCTTCTGGTGTATTTGACAAATGTAGTTTATATAATAATGACCACCAATGTCCAGCTTAGCTGGCTAACATTATTTTTTTCTGTATCAACCAATTGCCAATCCCCCTCAAAATAAGCAAATCAGCCATCAACATATATTTAGGTACCACTTTAATTGTGAATACTACATAGCAATTTATATAATGAAGGCAGACGGAAGTGATGTTGTTTTTACTCGCAGTGTGCAGAAGCAGAGTATTCCGGCGCTGCTGTCTGGAAGAGACGCCATTGTTCGATCTCAGACTGGCTCAGGTTTGTGTACACACAAAGTTTACCTGTCTTGATAATGCCAGACATCAAATTCACTTAGGCTGGGAAGCTCGAATAAATGCACTCACTGTAAATGGATTGAGCATGTAACGCTGTCAATTGCAGCCAGAAAGTTATATCGGGCCATTTATGGGTCCAATTCCCACAAATGTTGGGGCATTTATGGCACAATTTGACTTTGGCTCACTTCCTATAATTTATGGAGATATTCCCATTTCACTCCCTGTTCAGGGGTGGCCAGGCGACTGAGTGGTTAGCGTGTTGGCCTCACAGTGGGGGACCTGTTTTCAAATCCAGGTCGGTCCATCTGTGTGGAGTTTGCATGTCCTCTCCCCGAAACCTGGGTTGGTTTTCTCAGGATACTCTGGTTTCCTCCCATATTCCAAAGACATGCAGGCCGATTGGACACTCTAATTTGCCCCTAGGTATGAGTGAGTGTGAATGGTTGTTTATCTCCCTGTTCCCTGCGATTGGCTGGCCACCAATTCAGGGTGCCCCAAAAGTCTGGCCCAAAGTCAGCTGGGATAGGCTCCAGCACTCCTCACGACCCTAGTGAGGATAAAGTGGTTCAGAAAATGAGATGATGAATGAAACATCCTGTTCAGTCGGCCAAATTGAACAAATGATCTGGAAATGCATTTTAATAAACCGGAATTGACCAAACAATACAACAGGAATGAACCCTGAAATACCCAAAGTCAACAGGATGTCTGAAAATCAAAAGTAACCCGAAACAGTAATTGACCAGGAAACAAGCCAAAATAAATAGCAAGTGAACAAGAAATATATCATAATAAAAAGTTACTCACAAATGCCCCAAAATCTGTATTGTGTGGAAGTGCCCCAAAATCAATAGGCATGAGCCAAAATGAACAGGAAGTGGCCTAAAATCAGGCAATGCCCCAAAATTTATAGGAATTCACCCAAACTCAAAATGAAAAGGGAGGGATTGGTAAATGTCCCAAAACCAATAGGAGGTGATCTTTAAATCAAGATGAACTCCTTGGCTACTGTTGACAACACTAGACGTTCAATCCATTTTGAGTCGTACTGTAAGATCCCAAATAAAATGAATTGGGCATTGATGGGTCCACCAAAAGGCATTCCCAAATGCATGCACATATAAAGAGAAATGACCTGAGAATCTCCTGGGTTTACTTGCAAGAGAGATTTGAACCTTTCAGGTCTCTGCCCAGATTCGTTCTGGCGTCACACGCATCTTTTCCTTGTTTATTAGCTTCAACGACCCTAGTTACAATAGACATCTTAGTTCTCAAAACAAATGAAGGTCATGTAGAGCCGAAGGTTCTTCTCCACATTCCACCAGTCCAAGATGATTCAACCTTCCTGTTGTTTGGTCTAACTAGGGAGCAAAGCATGATGTACAGGGTGACCCAAAAAGATGCCTACCCATGAAAATTTCTATTTTGTACACTCTGGTATGACTGTCGCAAAATAGATCTCCAGGGAGAATATCTGCTGCTGATTTGTCCAAGAAATTTTTGGGGCAACTATAGCTGAAAACGATCATCCATAGGTCCACCTTTCACGTCCTGCAACAGAAAAGACTTTCGTTAATTTTTTATTTTTTTTAATCGTATAAAATATGGGTACGCATCTTTTTGGGTCACCCTGTACTATAATAACTTTTCTAATGTTAACAAGCCAAGTATAAAGCAAAGCGTTCTTCATTGTGAGCAAATATATAATAATGTAAGACTAACAACCCTTACAGTCATCTAGCCAGGTGTTAATGGCAAGCCATGAGTTAAATACAATGCTTCAAAAAAACCTTTGTTGTCAGGGGCTGTAATCAGTTGTTAATTTCATTTCTTCATTTTTTAATGTATTTTATTAATTTTGTGTCACGCAGGTAAGACGTTGTCTTTTGCCGTACCGCTGGTTCAGACGCTTCAGGCTCTCCAGACCAAAATCCAGCGTTCAGATGGCCCCCTCGCTGTCGTCGTCGTCCCCACCAGGGAGGTGAGAAGGAACTCATTGTCAATTCCGAGGCCGTGTGTGATGTATTTCTTCTCTTTGTCCAGCTTGCCTTGCAGACCTTCGGCACCTTCCAGAAACTTCTCAAGGTAAGCAAAGCATGCACGCATTGTGAACAAGAGAAACCACTGACACTGTCGCCAGCCCTTCACGTGGATTGTCCCCGGCATCCTGATGGGTGGAGAAAAGAGGAAGTCTGAGAAGGCCAGGTGGGTGGCCTCACAAAAAAATTAAGTCGTCCTTCCTGAAGTTGACCCTAAATCAGCACTTGTGTGCGGGCAGGCTTCGCAAAGGCATCAATATTCTGGTCTCCACTCCGGGGCGCCTGGTGGATCACATCAACCACACCCTCAGCATGGCCTTCAGCGCCGTACGCTGGCTTGTTCTGGACGAGGCCGACCGGTACCACATACACGCCATACACTCGGGTTTATGATGATTTCTTCCTACAAAAGAAGTTTTGGGCTACTGAAGAAATAACGATGGCCAAGATTCTCACTTTGAAGTGAGAATTTGCACTTAATTCTCAGAATTCTGACTTTAAAGTCTGAAATTTGAGAATAAAGTTAGCATTTTGGCCACACTTTTCTTTAGTGGGCCTCATGCTCTTGCATTTTTTCCATCCACCATTTACAATTTAGTTTTGTTTATTTCAATTAATTTAATTTCACTAATACCTAAACTAATATAAATGCATCTCTGTGTGAATCTGTTTGATCCCTACGGACACTGAAATGGCTGAATCAATTTTGATAAAAATTCACAGCTATACTTAGGGCCTCTGGGATTGTCATAGGCTTTGTGTCAAAGTACCCCCGATAAGTAATCATTAATCGAAAAAATAGGGTTTTCAAAATAATTGTCCCATTCCTGCCAAATTCGACACGTTTGTAATTGTAATATCTCATAAGTGTTGATCCAGAATATTAAGATCATGGGTCCCTTAGGAGCAAATACAACCGATTAAATAAAAAAACATTTAAAATATGACCGAATAGCCAATTTGACTTAAAGAGACTTTTGAGCCAAGCCGCTCAATATTTAATTTCACTGCTTCGGTCCTCAAAAACAAACATAAAATGACAACTCTTTACTAAATACAGTGGTACCTTGAGATACGAACTTAATGTGTTACGGGACTGAGCTTGTATGTCAATTTACTCAAATTAACGTTTCCCATAGAAAAAAAACTAAAAACAAATTGATTTGTTCCAACCCTCTCAAAAAGCACCAAAAACAGGATATTGGGATGGAAAAACATTTTTACTTGTTGTAAATCGCCAACCTATAACTAGTGGCTTTATAGTACTAAAATGTGTTTAATAGTGCTAAAAATAGACAGATTTCGCGGAGGGGATGTGGGGGCTTTTTGCACGGCAACACGCTCGTAACATAACATAACATAAAATTTAAATTAACTTGGATTATGATACAGAAACACTCAAAAATAAGTTTAATCTAATTTTACACCAAACAATTCTAATTTAGTTTTTAATTTTTATACTTCTCCCTGGTTGGCTCTATTTGCCCCGCCTCCACCCTGACTTTCAAATGCAACCGATCAAGGGTTATATGCTTTTTTTCTTCCCTTCAAAATACCCCGAAAATGATGCTCACATTTCCTTGCAATAGGATAATGGACGACCACTTGCCAACGAGAAGTAGTATACTCATATTGTCGAGCAAGCTCCGCCATTCTGCACTGATTTACGGGGAAAACACTAAGAAAAATGCAACGCTCCGCCCAGTGCTCGTAGACACATTACATGAGGGAGTTGCGGGGAGAAAGACCGTGCCCATGATGTTCTTATGAGCAGCCTCTCGCGTCAGCTGTGCTCGTATAACAAAATTGGCTTGTATCCCAAGATAAATATTTTCTCTAAATTTTACTCGTATCTCAAATTGCTTGTATGTCGACACTTGTATGTCGAGGTATTCCTGTATATATAAGGTGAGTTTTGGGGCAATACGGATCACTTCCGGTTCAGTGACCTCATCGCAACTAAATCAACAGGAAGAGAGCTGCAGAAAAACACATAATTAAACTGCAGTTGCGTTCTGCAATGGATGTCAATTTAGAGCTGTTTGTGTCTGCAGGATGTTGGACTTAGGTTTTGAGAAGGACCTAGCCATCATCTTGAACTCCTTGAACTCATCTGGAACAGAGAGACAAAACGTCCTCCTTTCGGCGACATTAACACAAGGTGGACCTACGTTTGTTATGCGGTGCTCGTGCGTCTACGCACCGGTGGTGAATAGTTGCCCATGTGCTTTTCAGGCGTTACGCATCTAGCAGACATCTGTCTGAAGGATCCCATCCGAGTCCAGGTTGACGCGCCTTCTGCTGACAGCCAACCGGAAAGCTTTGCGGTGCCGACGGAGCTCAAACACTATGTCGTGCTGGTGCCCAGTAAGGTCCGGCTTGTTTGTCTGGCCGCCTTCCTCCTACACGAGTGCCGGGTACGTACACCTTGTCCGCGTCCTCTATCATCTATATCGTGATAACCCGCATGCACGCAATAGCACCAGAAGGCCATGGTCTTCATATCCAGTTGCGAAGAGGTGGACTTCCTTCACACACTCTTCTGCACTGTCCTGTCGGGCAACCGTTTCCTGCGTTTGCATGGCAACATGCCTCAGGAGGTGAGCTTGGTGTCTCTGACGGCCGCTGGATTGAAATTTGTGGAACTTTTTAATTTATTTATTTGTTTTTCAAAATTTAGCCGCAAAAAGAATTCATGTTTAAACATCTATGACTCGGAGGTAGCAATCCGCCACCAGCCGTCGCATTCAATGGCTTCTCATTGGCTCTCCTTCATTTTGCGATGTAATATTTTGAAACCTCTAAATTTTACAGCTGATTTTACGCAACATGCTGCATATTCTTCAGCTGAACTTCTGACCGAAATCTTTTTTGCAGATTTTTAAAAAAAATTTAAATTTTGGAACTTGCAATTTTTTTCTGTGCTGGTTTGTGGACTCGTCTATCAGTTTTGAGAGTGTGGGTTCCATCCCAGATTTGGATCTTCCTGTTCGGAGTTTCTCTGTACTCTGAAACATTGCAAAAACATGCATGTTCTGCTGGTTGGACACGATAAATTGCCCCTTTGTATGACTACACTGCATTCCAAATTATTCGGCAAATTGTATTCGTGTGATAGAGACCTAAATTTTTCATTTTCAATTTGCCTAGTGTATGGTATTGTGTCTCGGCCTCTTTGGTTCACATAAATCAATTTCAGACACCTTTTGATAATTAGCTTGCTAGCTGAGCCCAAATAAATGAAAAACTACTGAAGGATTTTCCACCTTATTAAGCTGAACAGCATTTTCAAGCAACATAGGAGAAAAAATGATCTCTGCTTCTGAAAAGCATGAAATAGTTGAATGCCTTTGACAAGGTATGACATTTCACAACAAACATAAGCGTGATCACTGTACTGTTAAGAGTTTCGTCGCTGATTCAGAGCACATAGGTTTATGGAGCTAAAGACACGATAGTTTCTGCCAGACAAATACACTGGATTAAGAAAGCATCTGCTAAAAGGCCATCACAAACCGACAAACAAAATTTTATTTTTGCTTCTGATCTATGATGCTGCTAAAATGTAATAACGTTTAGAAATCCCAATTCAAACATTTGCCAGGAACGCTCGGAAGTCTTCCAAGAATTCTGTGGGGATTCATGTGGAGTTCTACTGTGTACGGTCAGTCCATCCCTCACCTTGTCCATCTGGACACACTTGGTGTCATGATCCGACAAAAGGCCCTGGTGTGACGGTTTTTGCAGGATGTCGCCGCTCGCGGGCTGGACCTCCCTCAAGTCACGTGGATCGTACAGGTGATGCGCACGCACTCACTCGTGGCTTCCAATTGTGTGACGTGACACAATCCTGCTATGCGCAGTACACTCCTCCATGCAGCCTGCCGGAGTACGTCCACCGTGCAGGGCGCACGGCCCGAATCGGCTCCAGGGGGAGCAGCCTCCTCTTCCTCACGCCCAACGAGTCAGCCTTTGTTCAGGAACTTGCTGCCGGGGACATCGGGTGAGCAGTGCCGTTGCGAGCTGGGAGCAAGCATGTTGTCTGGTCTTGTCAATGTCAGCAAATGATTTAATTTGGGGGATCTTTCCGGTTCACACATCTTTATTTTGGGGCTATAGAGGTTACTTAATGTTGATTTTGGGTCACTGAACTCCAATGTCCCCACGTGAACAGTCAGTGACCTAGAAATGCTCCAAAATAAATTGGGAGTTTGCTGTAGAGCAGGACTTGGGAACTAATCAATGAGTATCAGAGTGCAGTGATACCTTGAGATTTTAATTTACAGTGTTCCCTCGCTTATCGTGGTTAATGGTGACCGGGACCCCCCCGCAATAGCTGTATTTCCGCGAAGTAGGCGTGCCCCTTCAAAAATGCTTAAAGAAACGTGTAATACGTAAACAAAAGCACCACCGAGCAAAAACATAGTAGTCCGGATGGAGGATCTTCTGCAGTATTTTTGCACGTAAGAAACCTCGTTATTGGGAGTTGTTGAACGTTGTTTTTTTTTTGGGCGGTGAAGATGCGCATGTAAAGAGCCATGACGTCATCAATGCGATTCCTAAACTCACCATGTTATTGACCATTTCTTTGGCCTTTTGTTTGATGCAATTACTAATTCTTATTGAATATTTTGTTTCCACTCCTTGTAAGATGATGTCATTTATAATTTTAATTTGACATCTTTAAATTTTTAATTTTTTTCCTGAAAAAAATCTGCGAAGCTCTGAGTCCGTTATAGCTGAAGCGCGGAGTAGCGAGGGAACACTGTATTGTACAAGCTCGTATGTCAATTTACTTGTATTTCAAACCTATTTTTCTTATAGAAATGAGCAAAATACATTTTTATGGCACTCATGGGTCATTTTCTTTCCATTTTGAGGCTCTTCAGTTCATTTCCAGTTCATTTTGGAGCATTTCTGCATCTCCTGTTGAATTTGGTGCAATTCTCGGTCACTTCCGGTTGCTTTTAGGTCATTGAAAATGACCCATGTATGTTGCAAAATAGGTTCACGGGAAGTGTCCTGTAAATGCCCTGAATTGAGCTAATTGCTTGTCATTTGATGGCGTTTAGCAGTTTGATTCGTTTTAACTGTCAGGGTTTGATGGTGATCATTTGATATAAGATTGTTAATGTCAATGGTAGCCAATTCCAGTTCAACAATGCCTGTTGGTTTTGAGGCTATTTGAAGTCATTTTCTAAGGTATCCTTGCTGTCTTTCAGCCTGTCTGAGTTGAAACTACAAGACATCCTTGCCCGCCTCGCTGAAGATGATGCCTACAAGCCCCAAAGGCGAGGGCGCAATCAGGTAGTGATCGGCGCTCACCATCGTCCCATCTACTCCTGTTGATTGAGCCCTCCTTCCGTTGGCGCTTGCCAGGCTTCCCGTGGAGCTCCGGAGGAGGAAGTACGTGTACGGGCCACTGTCCTGCAGACGCACTTTGAAAACTTTGTCCACGCCGATGCTATGTCCCTGAGGAACGCCAAAAAAGGTTCTAATGCCGCCCAAGTCTGCTGCGCAATATCTTTTTGAGATCTCATTTTTCAGATGAAAAAAATAACTGTCTGTGGACTTTGACTGTTCTAACACCTGGAGACATTTATTTGTGAACCATTCCATTGTAGATATGTCTTTTTGGTTTGGATCATTGTCCTGTTGAGAGATAAATCTTAGGCCTAGTCTCAGTCTTTTGCAGACTGGTTTTCTTCCAGAATGGTCCACTATTTGACTCTATTCATCTTTCCGTCAATTTTAACTATCTTTCCTGTGCCGGTTGACGATAAGCAGGCCCAAACCATGATGTAGCCATTTCCATGCTTGACAGTGGGGCTGGTGTGTTCACGGTGATAAGCAGTGTTGCGTTTATGCCACACATTGTTTTGCATTGTGGACAAAAAGTTAAACTTTGGTTTCATCTGAGCAGAGCAACCTCTTTCTCGTGTTTGGTGTCTCCCAGGTGGAATGTGGCAGAGTTTAAATTAGACTTTTTGTGTAAGTTGTAGATGATTTTTCTTCTTGCCACTCTTCTAAAAAAAAAAAGACAGAATGGAAGTAATCCTATGAACACTCTCCTGCCTCAGATCTCTTCAATTTAATCACTGTCAAATCATGGAAGTTTAGGCAGCATCTCTGAAAAGTCTTGTTTAAGAGTGATGACCTGGACATGGTATATTTGTAGCGGTCTGATATTCCTTATGTTTCAATAGAAATGGTTGCACAGTGCTCCTTGAGCTGTTCTAAGCTTGGGAAATATTTTTGTATCCAAATCCAGCTTTAAACGTCCTCACAACGGGGTGTATCTGGTGTTTCTTGGTCTTCATGTTCGCCACACTTTAAACAAAAGCCCAAGACCGATTGATTACATTACATTATTCAAAGTACCTCACTCCACTAACTTCTGCATAAAGTTTGCTGTACCGAAAAATCCATATCACGATTTTGTCCCCCAGAAATATATTTTATATTTGTGTTTGGAGCTTTAATTGTGGTGATAGGTTAAAAATTTTATGCGGGGCTGAACATTCACAAGGTCACTATAAATTTATTCCTAATCTAAGTGTAAAAATCCTACTAGGTGGAAGGGTGGTTTATTTATTTATAGCTCGTTGCCTGCCGCTGATGGCAATAGACAGCCAAATTATTTGATATGATTGTTTGTTGGTTTTGCCTCAGCGCTGAGCTCGTATCTGCGATCATACGCCAGCTACCCAGCTTGCCTCAAGCACATCTTCCACATCCGCGGACTCCACCTGGGTCATGCTGCTAAGAGCTTCGGCCTTAGAGATGCCCCCAAAGGCCTGACCGCCACCGACTCGCGTCGCAGGTAATACAGTACAAAATACAAATATTCAGCGCACTGTCTGGTGCACCATTCTCACCGCACATCGTCGTCAGTTTGCATCGGCGACCGACCCAGAAGAAGCGAGTAAAAACTAAGAATTGCGCCGATGAGTTCTACAGTGGCATTGCAGTGAAGAAACGGCGGCAGCAAGGTGATTTTAAACTAAATATATATGCACCATTGCATCGGATATGTGAATGGTAAGGAATAAATTAAGTAATGACTTGCTTTCACATCCCACTTGTTGTGTAGCAGCGACAGAGAAAATGGCTGAGGGTTGACAGATGGATGGAAACCCATGTACTCGGACAGAGGCTGGATAGAATTGTAAATCTGGAGTGAGCCTAAAAGAAAAAAATACATTTTTTTTTTACAGGTTGTCATAAAGAAAAAATGTTCCTTGATCAGTCTTATTTAGACATGCAATGTGTTGCCTGCCAACTGACAAAAATGTGTCCAATCAATTTGATGTTGGGGGGATGGTAGCAAATGGCCCTACATTCCTCCTATCGAAAATAGATTGGATGTAAGCTAATAAACTCCTTCAGATAAAAGATGCATGATGACATTTTATCCCGCCTACGAAAATGGCTGTAATGAGTGTTTTTAAAACCAAGTGAAATTTTTAAGCTAATTTTTAATTGTCTTTTTTTAATCAATTGTATTTGGTGATAGACTTCAATTGACCATGCTAGATATCCAATCCATTTGAAACGGGCATATTGGTTTTGAATGAAATCTTGATCTGATGCAACAAACCCATCACAAACAGATTGAATGTCTAATACTAGTGAGGAATTTATTTTTAAGAAGGATTGACAACAAATAATGTTTCATTTGTGAATTCAAAATTGTGCAGAAAAAAAAATAAACTGTATATTCAAAACAATATTCTCCTATTTCAATGCACATTATTTATTTTGGTTGGTATGGAGCAGGCCCAATCTGGTTTCAGGCCACCAGTCTGAAGGCGTTGTCAATGGATTGTCACTTCTCTGATGCACCAGAATGAAAAAGTGAACCGTAAATGTTCTAAAACCACCTCATCAGCTGCCCATGATGTCACAATAAATTTACTCAAATGATTTGTTCACTAAAATCCTCACAATTTGCAAAAGTTAGATATTGGTCAATTCAAATTTTACATTTCATATTTGGAAAATGAAGTCTATGCACAAGATTTTCTTTTTTAATCACTCGGACCCCTGACACACCCATTTGTTATTCTTCCAGGGCTGGAAAGAGGGCACAGTCAGGCCTCAATTTTGTGTATTTATTTATGAAATGAAAGAAAGTCAGAAAATAAGAATTCCATATGAGTAATTACACCAAATGACTTTTTTTTGTCCTCTCGCGTGTCGGCGCGTAGCACATAGGTGTAGCACGGCAACTACACAGGAAGCTACTACACGGGAAGCGCTACTATACAGGAAGCTAGTATACAGTGCTGACGTACGGCCCGACGGAGTGCATGCAAAAAAAAAAACATCAAATCACTCTTTTCCTTTTTTTTCTTAGTAAAATACAAAATCAAAATCCACTAGTAGAGGAACTAAAAAATAAAAATGAAACTCACCCCAGGCCATCCCATATAGCCAATATGATTGGGAAGGGTTGGAGCAAAGGTGATAAAACATATACGATTAAAAATTAGGAGCATACAGGGGGCTCCTGACAGGAAATGAGGCAGAGTCCAAGGAGGAATTGAGCAATGTAGTGTTGCTTGTCTTCCCAGCGACAAGGAGCAGGCTTCTGAATGGCCAGGAAGCATTTTAAAAGTGCATTCTCCAATCGTGGCCCGGGTAGAAACTGCGTTCATTCATTTTAACGGGTTATAAACTCCGTAAAAAGAAGCTTGATTCATTTTTCTCCGCGAAAAAACAACAACAAAAAACTAGATGCTAAAAATTGCTCAGCTTATGTACACATATGTGTGTATATTTATATAGGTGTGTGTAACAAGTCCCAAATGTATTCAGTCTGTGTCTGAGGATGAGGATGTTCCTGTCGAGGAACTGTCGTCGGACGAAGATGACGAGCTGCCGCTTAAACGGCTAGCTCCACCTCCTGAGCCCCCACCTCCAGCTTGCTTCTCTAGAAACAGCAACAAAAAAGACCACAAAACAATGTTCAATATTTGGCCTTTCCCCCCTTAAAAAAAAAAACTGTTTTGTGGCCCCCAAAATGAGTTTTGCACCACAATTAACAGGCAATGCCACAAATTACCCAATATCAACAGGAATAAAAACTAAGTGACTAGAGAATCAGCGAGAAAAAAAATCCTGTGAGGTGGCAGCAAAGGAGCAAGCATTAATTTGCTTCACATGGATTGGAGGCATACTAGATGTAACTCACGTAGGAGCTTGCGCTGCTTCTTCTGCAGGCAGGACTTGACGTAGCGCTCCAGTTCTCGGAGCGTAGACGGCTTGAGGGTCTCAAAGTCGATCTCGATCTCGTCAGGGTTGGAGTCCCTGAGGGAAGGCTCCCGGGACTGGATGATGTGCACCACTCGGCCCAGCTTCTCCCCGGGCAGCCGGTTGATGTCAAGACTCAGCTGGCGCTTCTCGTCATATGACATGGGCAGCGATGACGATTCGTCGCCCGCCCCGCTGTCTTCACCGTTGGCCGAGCCGCCTGCCAATGCCCCCTTGCCGCCTTTCTTGGCTTGTCTGCAAGAAGAAGAGGGCCTGCCGCTAGACCAGGGGTGTGCAAACTATTCCAGAAAGGGCCAGAGTGGGTCAGGTTTTCATTCCAACCTTTAGAGGAAACCTTTCCACTAATCTGGTATCTTACTAGTGCGATCCGTGGATTGCAGTCAGGTGCTTTTTGTTTTGGCAGAAACCTCATTGGTTAAACTGTTTGTGTTGGATCGGTTGGAACAAAAACCTGTACCCACAGAAACCCTCGAGTCCAGTGTGCCACCTCTTAGCTAGACAACCATTTTAAAAATAATTTTAAAGATTTGAGTCAATGACAAAAGGAAAATAGTGATTTTTTTTAAAAACCAAAAAACCCAAAATATGCCTTATCAAATTGGAATTGAAGAACCCTTAATAGGTTTAATTCGGCTTAAGAAATCTCATACAAGTCGCCCCCTGATGCACATTTTCACCTCCATATTCATGGTTTTAATAGGATGTACAAAATGTATTACTATGAAGGGAAAATCTGATGAAAAATCATTGCACCTTGTATTCTGAGATACTGTATAAATTGATTGCTGGATTGCAGATTCCTCAAGGGTGTTACCTGCACGTAGACAAATTCAAAACCAAAGCATGTGAGGAAGTGTGTGCGTAGCGGTCTGGTTTGTCTTCCTAGGTAAGATGGCGGAGCCCTGAGCGAGCAATGACAGGCGTAGGTGAGATTTTCTACGTTTAATGCAAGATTAAAAAAATTGTTCTTCTTCTTGAATGTCATTCTTGACGTATAATAATTTCTTCTTGCATTATGGCGTTTCGTCCTCGTCCACCTTGCAGTTTTGCAGAAGTCTAATTTGTACGCCTATAAGCCGTATCGGCCCAGTGGCGCGAGTGGTTAGCGCCTGGGTTTAAATCCAGGTCACTTCCACCTGTGTGGAGTTGCATGTAGCGTGGGTTTCTTCCGGGTACTCAGGTTTCCTCCCACATTCCAAACACATGCATGGTAGGCTGATTGGACACTCTAAATTGCCCATCGTCATATGAACCATCGGAAAAAAATATATAAAATATATATTTTGACATTAGAAGCAATATGGCTGCCACAACATCTTACATTTCTGGTGACAAAATATTAATTTCTGTATCTAGAAAACATCAGGTTTTCAAATGGAATAATTTGATATTTTGCATTCACAAAGAGGCATATTGACCCGAATAATGTCTTTTTGATTCATACAGTATCTCAAATACCACGTGATGATTTTTAAGATTTTCCCTGTCAAAGTTACACATTTGTACTCCCTATTAAAACAATGAATATGGAGGTGAAAATCAGGAAGCAGCTTATAGGCAAAACATTGTAAAATTCCCAAATTTCAAGGTTACTTTAAGGGTGCGACTTATACGGGAATACGGAACAATTGACAACTTGTTTTTAAACGACAGATTAAAAAAACCCACACTAAATAAAATTAAATTCAATACGTCCAATTTTAAGTTCATTAGAAACAATTTTTACAGCTGAGTCAACTAAACTAAATTTTGACACAATGATCATATCACACTACATACTACGTAAGTTGGTCATCGGCCTACAAAACGCTAAAACCAATTGAAACCATTTATAAGTCAAAAACGCACCACCACTGTCAGATAATTAAAAAAACACACCTGAATTGGTGTTCTATTAAATAAATCACACTTTTCAAAATGCGTCGGATACTTGAATACGTGAAATGCTTCTAATTGAAAGTCATTACTACTACTGATGTAAGCCAATAGGTCAGGGGTGAGCAACCTTTTCGGCCCGGGGGTCACATTGAATTTGACAGATGGGCCGGGTGAGCACAAGATACGATACATATAAAAAAACTGCATCCGTTAACAGTACATATGAAACAGAAACAGAAAAAAGGACTAATGTATCAACACTCATCACTCATCATTAAAATATAAAGTAAGGTAAAAAGAAATGTATTAAGAAATATTAAAATGTAATTTAAAAAAAGATAGAGAGGCTGTAAAACACGAAAAACAAATAAGAGTGGACAGAGCTACTGCCTCTGGCTTCCACGTGATGGCGCCATCTTAGGAAAAAAAACATTTGGACAACGTCGGCTGCTAGATTGTTTAACCTTACATACATAAATCCACAAATATATATATATAAAGTGATCCCTCGAATATCGAGGATAATGTAGATTAGACATGGATAATCGGAAAACTGCGAACTAGCATCACCCCCATGATGAATACCACAATACGTACACTCACGTACAATTATCAAGAAGTATATTTATTAAATACTACAGATAAGTATATTTAAAGATCAAATAAACATTGTTTTAGATCAGACATGGGCAACATACGGCCCCGCCCGCCAACGTTGTCCAAATATTTATTTATTTTTTTTCCCAAGATGGCGCCGTCACGCGGAAGCCAGTGGCAGTAGCTCTTTCCACTCTTATTTGTTTTTCGTGTTTTACAGCCCCTCTATCTTTTTTAAAATTACATTACAATTTAATATTTCTTAATACATTCCTTTTTACTTTAATGATGAGTGATGAGTATGTTAATATTTTAATCCTTTTGTGTTTATGTTTCATATGTAGTGTTAACGGATGCAGTTTTTTATATGTATCATATCTTGTGCTGACCCGGCCCATCTGTCAAATTTTTAAATTCAATGTGGCCCCCGGGCCGAAAAGTTTTCCCAACCCCTGCTTTAGATCTATAAAAACTGACTATTTATGGCTTTTGATCCAGTTCTTTTAATCCAATTAAAACAAAAATCTAACTATTAGATCGAAAACTGTCCGGCCCACATGAAATGGAGTTGATGTTAATGCGGCCTCCTGTGTGTACTCCTACTTCCTTTAGAATCCCCAAAATGCTAGTATTTGTTTCAAAACTAAAGACTGTTGGTTTAGTCAGCCATAACAATAATTGCCTTATGAAAAAGAAAACGAAAATGTTTGAGCGATACAGGCTACGCAATAGATTCCGAATCAATCGCCACGTTTAAGTCGCACAAGACGAATCATTTGTCAGAACTTGTAACTCGGATGATTCATAATGCACTTGTTACCGAATTCATCTGGTTTGGTGTGTAGTTTGCTCAAATGCGGAAGTAAAATACGGAGGCTGTATCGCCGAATCAGGTTAATGGTTGTAATTTATTTATTTTTAAACTGGTTATGGCTGTCATCCAAAAAACAGGTTGATGGTTGTTTTAGTCCAATTTCATGCTTGAATCTTTAGGAAGAATCGTAGGGGAAGCAAGTGGATCTTCTGAGAGATGATTTCGGTGCACAAGGAACATTGTGATGGGGAGTTGTGACGGCTGTTTCTTTATTTGTACAAATGTTTTATGTACAAGGCCATGACACTGTCAAGACGTTTACCCAATTCGATGGCTGTGACCATGTTGTAATCAGTACCCTGGCCCCATTGTTATAAAATGCGTCCCATTCAAAGATCTCCTGGAGCTTTCTTAATCTAAGACCACGCTATTCATCCTCTTCTACTGCCTATTCTTCCTCAGTCGCTGATTGCATCATTTATTTTCAGTGGTCCGCTGTCATGTCCAAGAATCCTTTAGTGGCCACCGACCGAGCCAGCATAACTGCCTTATCTACAGCTGAGTCATGAATCTCCTTAGGAGTAACCCCTTAAAGCCGCAAATTTTTGGCGATGGGGGCAGGAACTCCACCTGAACCCTTTTAGAATGGGGGTCAGTTGCATGTCCGCCTGCACATTCCAAAAGAAGTAGGATGTTGAAGGGCAGCCCACTTTTTGGCTTCACGTTCGAGATGAAGCAGTTAAAAAATAAAGTCTTTTTGAGAGCTTTCGTGATCCAAGCTTTCCTGTTCCCCATCCAATGAACATGCAGCTAAGGCTTTGTTCATATTTTCCAAAGCGTGGGGATGGTGAAACTTAAATTAAGGCTGGATTTACCATGAAGCTAGCAGCATTCGCACACATTTGGAACCACAAGCAAGATGTATGTTCTACAGCACGGGTAAACTGTGATTGGTGTTGTCGGCCATCTAATTCAGTGATGACGAAATGTTCAGTTAATGCATTTCCTATTGATTTTTCGGGTACAACGATTGTGCCAAAACCAAAAAGTGACCTATAAAAGCCCCATGATTTAAACAGGATGTGAATTGGAATATAATCTTACTTAACAGGAACTGATCTGAAAGCAATATATAGCTATTACACAATCCAACCATTCATGTTTATGATTACTGACAAAATTTGACCATTGTTGGGTTTATTTTGTAACACTATTTTATATATATATATATATATATATATATATATATATATATATATATATATATATATATATATATATATATATATATATATATATATATATATATATATATATATATATATATATATATATAGATAGATAGATAGATAGATAGATAGATAGATAGATAGATAGATAGATAGATAGATAGATAGATAGATAGATAGATAGATAGATAGATAGATAGATAGATAGATAGATAGATAGATAGATAGATAGATAGATAGATAGATAGATAGATAGATAGATAGATAGATAGATAGATAGATAGATAGATAGATAGATAGATAGATAGATAGATAGATAGATAGATAGATAGATAGATAGATAGATAGATAGATAGATAGATAGATAGATAGATAGATAGATAGATAGATAGATAGATAGATAGATAGATAGATAGATAGATAGATAGATAGATAGATAGATAGATAGATAGATAGATAGATAGATAGATAGATAGATAGATAGATAGATAGATAGATAGATATATATATATATATATATATATATATATATATATATATATATATATATATATATATATATATATATATATATATATATATATATATATATATATATATATATATATATAAATAACCTATATATAATTGTGTAGATATTAATGAACCTACCAACCATTATGCATTCACCTCTATTTCTCAGTGTTATCTCATATATATAGCTATTCCAAAATCCAACCATTCGTGTTTATGATTACTGACAAAATATGACCATTGTGCAGTCACCTCTATTTCTCAGTGTTATCTAAGGTGAAAACTGACCCCTCAATAATGGACGTTTGGATCTGATGGCTTTGTCTCCGTTATCCACGGATGGCGACTCACCTGCCAACGGTTGCGGCGGTGGTGACAGTGCTGTTGGCTTTCCGTGCCGGTGCCTTCTTCTGATTGGGAGCCTTGGGCTGCTGGGCGGTGGCCTTGGGCTTCTTGTCGTCGTCAAGCTTGGGCTTGGCAACGGAGGGGGCGGCCTTGTCACCTTTGTCCTTCTTTTTGTCCTTGTCTTTCTTTTCCTTCTTCTTCTTGGGCTTGCTGACGGGCGCCTGAGACAGGACGGCCAGCTGCTCATGCACAGCCTTCAGCTGGAGGGAAAGGCTCGTTAGCGGCGGACGGACAGCGGCGCGCACTAACTCGAGGAAAAAAAGTAGAATGTTCTTGACCTGGGACTGGCCGGCAGCACCAACCTGCTCCTGTAGCTCAGCCAATCGCGTGGCACGCTCCTCCTCCGAGTCGGACGACTCGTCTGAGGAGGAGTTGTTGCTGCTGTCGGACGAGGCCGTGCTTTTACTAACCAATGGCGTGGTGGACGGCGCCGACGCCTCAACGCCTTCATCTGGGATCTTGGCGAAGCGCATCTCAAATACGTCCTGCCAAACAACAGCTTATTTCAGTTTTTGTTTGCAAATACAAACTATTTTTACTGTGCACAAATTTCAGAAATAGAAGTACAAGTGTCGTCGTTGACCTTGTTGACTCATTGAAAGTGCAAGACATTCAATCCCTTTTCACATTCCTTCACTTGCCCCTCCCGCTCCAAATTGATTGGGCGTCCAGCATTGTCAATCGCAATGAAGCATGATCCTGTCCATGTCTATACTTGTCAATGTAGATCGGCAATAATTTCAGGAAACAGTTGATTCACTTTCTCTTAATTTTCAGTCATTTCCTGTTTATTTTGTGGCATTATGCCTCACTTCCTGTAGATTCTAGATCAAATTCTGTCTTGTGATTGGTTTCACTTTAGGGCACTTACGGGTCACATTGTTAAATTGGGTGATTTTCAGAATTTTTGGTGCAATTTGAGGATTTTTTTTTATATGTACAGCCGTAGCTCTACTTATGAAATTAATTGGGTCTAGAACTTTTTTCATAAGTAGAGCAGTACTTGATATGTGAATTCCATAATTCAATAGCCTGTGTTGCCTTGCAATAGTCACTGGCAAACCATTTTCTTATCTTCTGTTTTTCCTTGGTGGCTAAGAGGGGCTTATTCCTTTCATTTGCACCAATAATATGATGTAAAGAACTCAGTGTTTACACACAGCGATCAAAAGAAAGTGGCTGTTGTGATGCTCCACTATCACGTTAGCAGGGTGTCAAGCAGAACGCAGATTTATCTTCCAACAGGACAATGATCCAAAACATAAAGCCAAATCTACAATGGAATGTTTCACAAATAAACATTCAGGTGTTAGAATGGCCATATATCAAAGTCTAGACCTGAATTCAATCGCAAATCTGTGGGCACATCTGAAGACTGCTGTTCACCAACGCTCTCCATCCTACCTCACTGAAGAAGAATTATAATTGCTCCATGTGTAAAGCTGGTAGAGAATACCCCAAGCGACTTACAGCTGGAATTGCAGCAAAATGTGGCGCTATAAAGAAAGTATTTATGCAAGGAGGCCAAATAATATTTCACACCGCCAAATTTTTATTTTGGATCAGGGGGCAGGGGGACGGAGCTGTATGCCTCCTTTGTGCTGGCATACCAGAGTTTTTTGTTCCCTGGTGTCTGCTTCGCCCTTAGTCTCTTGTCATGGTTCACCTTCCTCTAGAGCAGGGGTCTCAAACTCGCGCCCCGCGGGACGCCAATTTGCGGCCCGCGTCTTAATATGCAAGATTAATGTCCGTGCGGCCCGCAAGATTGATATGAATGACACGGTGTTCGGAGCTGGATGAACCAATCACGCTGAAGTATACGGCTCTGGAGGGCGGGACATTGGCCGGGCTGGCCAGTGCCTCGCTCACTCACTCATTCATTCATTCCTCCAATCAGCTGGGCAGAGGAGAAACTGTGAAGCCGATCACGCCGCTCGGCTCGGAGTGCTGCCGTAACCCAGTTCGATCGGAGAGCGAAAGTGCGCATGCGCCACAGACCCGCGCGACTGAAAGTCAAACGGTCAAATCGAAAGTGCGCATGCGCCACAGAACCGCGCGACTGAAAGTTAAAAGTTCAATCTGAGACTCATTCCAAGTGTAAACACATATTACAGCCCCAGGGATGTCTGTTTCGAAGCCTGACGTGAAGAGAAAGGTCAGTGATGAGCACAGACAGTTTCAAGAAAAGTGGGGAGTGCAATATTTCTTTGTTGAGCACAGGGGCACCCCGACGTCTCATTTGCACTGAAAAAGTTGCGGTCCACAAGGAATACAATTTGAAACGTCATTATGCTACGAGACATGCTGAGGAGTACGACAAATACCAGGAAGATGAGAGAGCCAACCAGGTTGACAGTCTTAAAACAAGTCTTCAGAGGCAACAGTGTTTTTTCACGAACGCTACAAAAGAAAGTAATGCAGCGGTCGAAGCTAGCTACGCCGTTTTTGAGCTGATTGCCAAGGCAGGCAAGCCATTCACAGAAGGTGAATTTATCAAAAAGTGCATATTACAGGCTGGACATATTGTCTGTCCAGAAAAAAAAGTCAGTTCAACAACATCAGCCTTTCTGCCAACACCGTGGTACAGCGCATTTCTGACCTGTCAAGTGACATTTATGATCAACTTTGTGAGAAAGCGCAAAACTTCAGTGTATATTCAGTGGCTCTTGATGATACCAGACATCACAGAACACTGCCCAGCTCGCAATAT
Organism: Stigmatopora nigra; assembly: GCF_051989575.1. Classification (NCBI taxonomy): domain Eukaryota; kingdom Metazoa; phylum Chordata; class Actinopteri; order Syngnathiformes; family Syngnathidae; genus Stigmatopora; species Stigmatopora nigra. The sequence continues at coordinate 2,264,643 of NC_135511.1, read as the reverse complement.
ATGTCCGTGGTGTTGATGACAATTTTGAAGTGTTGGAGGAGTTGCTCACAATAATTCCAATGCATGGCCAGACCACCGCTAAGGAATTATTTCACAAGCTGTGTGATGCCATTCAGAATGCCGGTTTGCCATGGAAGAGCTTTGTTGGAATAACAACCGATGAAGCCCCATCAATGATTGGGAGGAAGAATGGACTGGTAGCACTTGTTAAAAAAAAAACTAGAAGAGGAGGGTGTGGAGGACGCCATAACTCTGCACTGCATTATCCATCAGGAGGCCCTTTGCAGCAGGTGCCTGAAGTTTGACAATGTGATGTCTGTCGGTGTGAAATGCATCAACCAAATCAGATCCAGGGGCTTTAAGCATAGAAGGTTTCGTGCTTTTTTGGAGGAAATGGAGTCTGAATATGGATGGGGATGTTCTCTACTTCACTGAGGTACATTGGCTCAGCAGGGGAAATGTGTTAAGAGATTTTTTTTGAGTTGAGAGCAGAAGTAAAGGACTTCATGGAGATAGACGGGGTTGCTGTTCCTGTGCTAAGTGA
>NC_135511.1:2254099-2259099 GCF_051989575.1 Stigmatopora nigra | reverse complement strand
CAGTGAATGCCCTACAGAGAAATGAGACCACAGTAACAAAGGCGACTATCAGAAATACAATGCTCCGCCAGGTACTAAAACCCTGCACTGCCAGACGTGTCCACCTGCTGAAGCCAGTATACATTCAGGCCCGTCTACGGTTTGCCGGAGAGCATTTGGATGATCCTGAAGAGGACTTGGAGATTGTGTTATGGTCAAATGAAACTAAAATATAACTTTTTATTAGAAACACAGGTTCTCGTGTTTGGAGGAGAAAGAATGCTGAACACCATACCCACTGTGAAGTATGGGGGTGGAAACATCATGCTTTGGGCTGTGTTCCCGCAAAGGGACCAGGACGACTGATCTGTGTAAAAGAATGAACTAATGGGGCCATGTATCGAGAGATTTTCAGCGACCATCTCCTCCCATCAACAGGGACATTGAAGATGAGACGTGGCTGGGTCTTTCAGCATGACGATGATACCCAAAACACAGCCAGGGAAACAAAGGAGTGGCTTTGTAAGAAGCATTTCAAGGTCCTGGAATGGCCTAGCCAGTCTCCAGAGCTCAACCACATAGAAAATCTGTGGAGGGATTTGAAAGTCCGTGTTGCCCAATGACAGCCACAAAACTTCACTGCTCTAGAGGAGATCTGTATGGAGGAATGGGCCAAAATACAAGCAAATGTGTGAAAAGCTTGTGAAGAGTTACAGAAAACGTTTGGCTTCCATTATTGCCAACAAAGGGTAAATAAAAAGGTATTGAGATGAACGTACTTATTTTCTACGATGATTTGCAAATAAATTCTTTAAAAATCAAACAATGTGATTTTCAGTTATTTTTCCACATTGTCTCTCATTGTTGAGGTTTACCCATGTTGACAATTACAGGCCTCTCTGGTGGTTGACTAAATCTTTTCAGGGATTGAGTAATTCATTGTGTCTTCACAAGTACTTTGAACATATGACCAACAACAATAAAACTACTTGGATTGTTAAAAAAAATAACAATAATAATAATAAAACTACAATGTATCAGCTAACCTTAATAGGAAAGCTTTCGCATTCTCCCCATATTGTAGAAAGAGTTGTGTATTCAGGTACCTGCAGCTTGCGGGCCATCGCCACCACCTCGTGGTCAGGAGGGTTGTACTTGTAGCAGTTGGAGAACATTAACCTAACGTCGGTGGCGAAGCTCTGAGGGTCACAGTACTCGCCTTTGTCCATCTTTTTCTGTGAATAAAGAGCCGGCATTACTCTTGGGAAGCCGGGCGGCTCAATTCGAAGGCAGACCTTACCCTGACTGTGCTGAGGTCCATGGGGTGTTTGATGATGTCGTGGTAGTCGTGTAGCTCCAGCGCCTCGGCGTCCACAGGTTTGTAGAAGGGCCAAGCATAGGCAGCATGTTTTTTGGAGAGCATCTCTTTCAAGATGGCGTCGCAGTGTTTCAACTGCTCTCCCAGCTTCCCTGCCTTCCTGCCACCAGCAATGCCAGACCCAGGACCTGCTGGCAGGCTGCTTGCGTCCCCTCCTGCCGTCTCCTCGCCCGTTTCCCGCCGCGCCTTGGCGGGGCGGGCGGCGGCCTCACGGCGTGCCGCTGCATGCTTAGCGGGTTTGGTGTCTTGCGCGCCGGGAGAGTCAGCACGCCCCGCTGAAATGGCTGATGTGGTGGGTGTAGTGGTGTCGGCTTTCCGTTTCACACCTTTCTTCTGTTTTCGCGAACCAGGGATATTAACAGATGGCATGCGGCCGCAGGTGGGTCGTTGACTCACCTTGACGACGGGCTGTGCAGACGGCATCATGGAGGCCGGCGGCTGTGGCGTGGGAGGACCGGGCTGAACGTTGGTGGGGGTGGCGGAAATTACAGCCGTTTGAGAGGGGGAGGGGTAGGAGGCGGGGGGTGACGCCAAAGACTCTGCTTGCTGGCTCACTGGCGAAAGAAACACAAAATTTACCCTTCATGCAGAACTGGCAAATGAACAATTTCTTCTGGGTCGCTTCCAATACAAAACTCAAAATCAACAAAAAAAAGCTTGAAAACTAAAAGTGATCCAAAATTTCCAAAAATTAACATGTACACAACCTTGAATGCATCGCCCTTAACATCACTATCCCCACAGATGTCAATTACTCTGATTGGCATATATAGATCTGCATCTGCCTCTAATACAGAAAACCTTTCGATTATTGCGGTAAATGTAGACCAGAAATGGCTGCGAAAAATGAAAAACCGCAAAGTAGGGTAACCCCTATTTAAAAAAATAAATAAACATTTTTTACTTCTGTGCTGAGTCCTAGTAGCAAGCGGAGGACAGGGTAGTGGCTTCCGCTTGCGGGTTTCAGCGTGGATTTTCACATTTCTATGAACTTAAAAAAATAAATAAAAATCCCCCCAGAAAAAATCTGCAATGTAGTGAAACCGCAAAAGTCGAAGCCGATATTCGAGGGATTACTGTACATTCTTTGGAGCTTTGGGCCCTACTTAAGGAGTGCGACACAAATGTTTTTTGTTATGTTGCTTTGAGATTTAAATATTAACTGGCTCGATAAATCAAATCAGAGACAGTTAAGATCACCGTTACCTAAATTTACCTTCATGCAACTAATCAAAAGTCCGACGAGATAACTAACTGCTTCTCCTGAAACAAGCATAGATCTGTTTTTTTTCCAATAACAGAGATGCCAACTTTTACGGAATTTCAAGTGTTTACTCCGGACAAGCAACAAAAACTCTAGGACTTCCGACAACCCCCCTAAACTCTGGAAAATCAAAAATGTCACCTAAGTTTAGTTTTAAGCAAACATTAAGTGCCAAATTTCCAATTTAAATAAAACCATAGCTAAGGCAACCGCCATTTTACCTACGCATTTGATTCAAATGAACTATAAACCGGATGAATTTGGTAACACAAGTGCATTGTGAGTATTCGGGGCATGATAAGTTTGATTTATATTGTCCATCATTTATTTTTTTATTTTTTCATAACTAATCGCATTTATTCCTGAAGAAAACACAAAACTCCTGAATTGGGTGTTGGGTTTATTCTGTATTACTATTATAAATATATTTGTATTAATTCATTTCTTTGTTAAATCATTCTCTTTCTATTTTCAAAGTGTTGCGAGGTCACGAGTATTGCCAAGTATTCTTTAACCTGGACGGCCTATTCCAGGATGGTTATACAAACAATCCACCCAACAAACAATCCACCCAATCTGGGTCCTTGAGATTTGGTGGGCCCTTGGTGACGAGGCCAGGGCTATTCGGCCAATAACAAGAATGTTGTTATCGTTATGTAACCGTGCACTTCGGGTTTTTCTGTATGTAACCATTATATGATTATGATTATATTATATGATTCTTAGGTCAAGGAAGTTGTATAATTACTCTAATCTAAATGTTGTTAGGTCTAGTCTCCTGATTTTGTTATTGGTAAAATACTTTGATTGTTATTGTAGTCCCAGATGTTGTTTTTACTCATACGTGATGGAATGATCAACAACTCTGTAACTTGTTTTGATTCATGATAATAAGAGTCCGACGAAAACGTCTATTCGGAGAGACGTTCGGAAGTTGTAAGCAGAACTTGCTGAAACTCTCCCCTTCGGAGGTTTTACCTGTTGTTATCCATTTCTATTTAATTAAATGTCAATAATTGAATAAGATGTCTGCCTGCAGTTATTGATAATTACGGACGAAGGTAATTATTAATGAACCTAACATTGGGACAAGGGTAAGTAATCCTGAACTAGGATCAACTGAGGTTGGCAGCTCTGCAATATGTATGAGAGCATCCAAAACATGTTCAATATTATTACAATAATACCTCGAATTACGAGTGCGCCAACATACCGAGCAATTTGAGATAGGAGTAACATTTTTAGTAAATATTTATCTTGAAATACGAGACAAATTTTGATATATGATCATACAGCGAACGCGAGAGGCTGCTCATAAGAACATCATGGGCACTGTCTTTCTGGTCGCAACTCCCTCGTGTAACGTCTCTACGAGCACTTGGTGGAGCGGTGCATTTTTTTCAGTGTTTTTCTCTCTCTCCCCATTACATATAAATATATCTCTCTACCTCTCTCTCTCTACCTCTCTACCTCTCTCTCTACCTCTCTCTCTCTACCTCTCTCTCTCTACCTCTCTCTCTCTACCTCTCTCTCTCTACCTCTCTCTCTCTACCTCTCTCTCTCTACCTCTCTCTCTCTACCTCTCTATCTCTCTATCTCTCTACACCTCTACCTCTCTACACCTCTACCTCTCTACACCTCTACCTCTCTACACCTCTACCTCTCTATCTCTCTACACCTCTACCTCTCTACACCTCTACCTCTCTACACCTCTACCTCTCTACACCTCTACCTCTCTACACCTCTACCACCCTACACCTCTACCCCTACACCTCTACCCCTACACCTCTACCCCTACACCTCTACCCCTACACCTCTACCCCTACACCTCTACCCCTACACCTCTACCCCTACACCTCTACCCCTACACCTCTACCCCTACACCTCTACCCCTACACCTCTACCCCTACACCTCTACCCCTACACCTCTACCCCTACACCTCTACCCCTACACCTCTACCCCTACACCTCTACCCCTCTACCCCTACCCCTCTACCCCTACACCCCTCTACCCCTACACCCCTCTACCCCTACACCTCTCTACCCCTACACCTCTCTACCCCTACACCTCTCTACCCCTACACCTCTCTACCCCTACACCTCTCTACCCCTACACCTCTCTACCCCTACACCTCTCTACCTCTACACCTGTCAACCCCTACACCTCTCTACCTCTACACCTGTCAACCCCTACACCTGTCAACCTCTACACCTGTCAACCTCTACACCTGTCAACCTCTACACCTGTCAACCTCTACACCTGTCAACCTCTACACCTGTCTACCTCTACACCTGTCTACCTCTACACCTGTCTACCTCTACACCTGTCTACCTCTACACCCGTCTACCTCTACACCCGTCTACCTCTACACCCGTCTA